>NC_056738.1:324985664-325015923 GCF_019279795.1 Protopterus annectens
TTTTTAGGTTTTGCTATATATGGCAGTTCAGTGATATCTGTACTGTATAATGTTAAATGTGCCATATGACTTGCTCATACATATCTTTTCTTTATGTCTTCCAGGGATCATGGCACACCATAGAAATCCTAGCTACAGTAGTGCTGAAGATGAGATTCTTACCAGCTGTACGATTCAGCACTACAGCCTACTATTCTCCAGAACCAGCCAAGACCAGCAGGAGCGTACTGCAATGTGGCAAGATGTTGTCTGGAGGCTAAACGAGGTAGGCCTGCATAACCGGACATATGAGCAGGTATGCCACCACTGCAGTGATCTACTTAGACATGTCTGTCAGCGTGCTTCTGATGTACGGAGACAACAGCTTGCAACAGGTGGTGGGGTTAACATCCATCCCCCCCTCACCAGAGTGCAGGAGCTGCTCCTGAGCCTGGTGGCACCTGCCCAACAACAACAACAGCAGCAGACATTTACCATGATTGAGGTTGGAGCCACCCAGCAAGAACACATGGAACATGCAGGTAACATGGCATATCTGTAGACTACTTTTACCTCTATTGGTAGATCATGCATATGTGAGATGTGTACTGTGTAGTTAGAAGATGTGGAGCCTATTGTTGTGCAATACTGATCATTTGGAACATAATCTGTAGGCCTGTGAATGTAAACTGTTCTACTGTAAGACTGCAAACCCACAGTAGCAATGCCACAGTTGTCGCCACTGGCAAACTGTCTCATATCTATGTAGGTCCCTCTGGTGTGGCAGCAAGGCAGCGGACAGATGCTGGTGAGTGTGTTCTACATTTATTATTGCAAATAAAAAGTGCATATCATAGTTAAGGTGTAGGCCATGTATACATGTAACACACCTACCCATAATGCATGCTGTGCATGTTTGTTGTCAGACCACGCACATCTCACTAATGTGATTAGCTGCCTCAAACACATGCAATACACAGACCATTATAAACAAATGTGGCTACACTGTAGTGACCATTGGATAGGCAGAGTCGATACACAATATGCACATAACATACACAACTATGTCATACACAGAACATGTTAACATGCTACACATGAAGGATTCACAAACCTCTGTAAAGTCACACTCCAGTATCCCAAATGTCATCCACACAGCACACATAATATACCTGAGGGGTAGAGGCCTATCATGGGGCAGTGAAACACTCTGCAACACACAACACATTCATGTTAGGGAATGCTCCTTATTTTGCCTCCTTACAAACCCATGTAACAACTGGTTGTGAAATGGTGAATGTAGCCATGGTAGTGCAGTTCCGGTACAGCATGATAGTTGCTGGTTTGGGACACATTTGTAGCCTTGAGTGACCACATGATGCTTCATGATGATGGTACTACACCCCATCCAGTAATTGTAACCACAGTACTACACATAGCTTTCATTGCTATACACCTCAGTGTTGTGTGTGTGTGCAAACATATGCACCTCTAAACAATATGCATACCAATCACCATTTGCACAACCGACACATATATGTCTTGTGATGCTACTGAGTGGCTAGGTCATATGACACACATTGGGTATGTGTGATGTTGAAATTTGCAGTTGTGTTTTAGCATGCCATGTCACGGATGACACTGGCATGTCCACAATATGATCTACACTCACCATAACTACTGTACATTGGGTATGTGGACCAATGGTATTCCATCAGTTATACATGCACCACTGATCTTGTGTGTATACACATCATGCATGAGCTAAAACTGTGTCCACAATTATTTGCTAAAGACACAGAGGCTCTAATCAGAATTGGATATCTATGTGACACACAGATACACATCCAGCCATGGTATGTAGACCTGTGAGTGATGGTGCACAGCACATTACAGAGTTTTGAATACTTGCACAGCAATGTTGTGTCCATGTATGCATTGCGTTCCAGGGGGAGGCCAATCACTGAACAACAAAACAGATGCATCAAAGCCATGTATACTGTTAGTAACAAGGACTGTCTACACTTGCACTGCATGCTGTTGAGCAATACATGTCTTGCATGCTGACATGTGTGATATGACTGTTTTGCTTGTGATACTGTACCCCACCATCAACTACTATTGAGTATGTTCTGAGATTGCTGGTGGTGTGTGTGTGTGTGTGTGTGTGTGTGTGTGTGTATGTGTGTCCATGTGTGTGTTTGTCTGCTTTAGTGAGGAGTGTATTTGTGTGTGTGCATGTGTGCATGTGCATGTGCATGTGTGCATGTGCATGGTTGCATGTGTATGTGTGCATGTACATGCGTGCATGTGTGCACGCGCATGTGTGCATGTGCATTTGTGCATGTGCATTTGTGCACGTGCATGTGCATGTGTGCATGTGGTCTGACATCATGTACAGGTCTTAAAGTGTGTTTCCTGTTTTCCTCTCACAGGTGCTGAGGTGGGTCTGGTTCAGTGCAGCAGGGAACCTGATGTCACTGACACAGATAGTGATAATGAGGATAGGTGTATTGAGGCACAGATAGGTTTGTCAGGGTCTGTTGTTGGGCCACCAATTGACAGTACACAAGTCTCCACCCCATCCATGCACACAGTCATACTGCCTGTACATCCATCATCACCAATGCCCTTAGCAGAGGAACAATGTACAGTCAGCACTGGCCAGGACAGTGAGGTATCTATGGCACATGCATCAGGACACAGCAGCCATAGCCAGATGTCTGGAATGGAATCACATAGGCAGATGCCCAGGGGTTCTCGTCAGAGCACTGCTGGTCATCATGCCCTTGGCAGATGTGCCACAACTCTTACAACCACACGCATGTTCCAGGCTGTCATGGAGGCACATGCACATATGGAGCGGTACACCAGACAGGGACTAAGGACACAGAGGGCTCATAAGACCTCTGTAAATGACAGTATCCGTGACCTAGCAGGTGCCATACGTAATTATACTGAGGTCATTGATAGACGTTGGGGTGAGATATTAGATGTCCTCCACAATGTCATGTCCATGTGTCAGGACAGTGCGGGACAGTTGAGATGTTGACGTGGACGTATGCCAGCAACATAATCAGCTGGCAGTCACCTTGGACATCTATCAAGTCATAGCCACTCCCATAGTGCCAGTACCAGCCCCAGCAATGTTGGGGGGGCTGTCCATATAAACCATCCTAGAAGACAATGTGCACATGGCTCTGGCCAGTCCCAGCAGGAACCTGGATCCAGTGGACATATGTCAACCTGTGAGGATAGTACCCAGTCTGGATTAGTACCTGATACTGTCTGTAGCACCCCTGCCAGGCACAGGTCCCATATCCATGGCCAGAGACATGAACTGTAAAGCCTGCCAGATACAGTCTGCAGCTGTCCCACAAATCCCCGTATATGGCAGCCACATGGTGGAACTGTGTGCATGCAGACGCACACACATAAACCAGACACCTAGGGCAAACACATACCCACACACATTATATCCACATTGGCCCATAACAGTACTCTTGGCCCTCACATACACACTCACACACACATGTCGATTGTATGGCTCAATGTAGGCCTCTGGCAAACTAACAACACACCCTGTGCATATGATGAAACCTGTGCCACCTCCTGTCATCTGTAACATTGATGCAGGAACAGGCCAACATGGTGCTGATGCACAGGGTGACTTTATTACAGTATAGTAATGTTTTAATGTGTAGCATGTTGTCAGCAGTAAAGTGTAATGATATCCTTGAAGGTGTAGCTGAGCAGGCATGATGCATTAAAGCTATAATTATCAATGTAGTATTGTTTACACCAGTGTTTATTCCAATTGTGTATTGTCTGCCCATGTGCCACTTGGTTGATGTGTGTAGTTTTATCAGCATGTATTATAGAGTGGACAGTAAGTGTGGGATGTGTGCAGCACAGATTTGCAGGTGTACATTTGTGAACATGGTTGAGGTGCACTGTCTGCATGTACGTGCATATTGGACACATGGCAGGGTGACATGCCCTGTATTAGACAGTGTTAACACTCCATAGTTTCTATTGGTGGCCAGTATGCATTGTACTACACACATTTTGGAACGTGAGTACACGTGTGTGTATAACACGGTTTGACACTGTGCTGTGGGTGATACTGTTGTTACTGTCTGTCATTAGTTTGCATTCTGGTAGTATACATAACCTCAACAGCCTGCCCATAAACAATTGTTAGATGATGGCTTGACAACTGACACACAGATGTAGGACACACAGTAACATTTGCACCCTTCAAGTACTATTCTATGCCAGTAACAAGTGGTATTTACCAGCACTCAGTCCTGGGACCACTCCTGTTTGGCATATAGCTTTCTTAGGTACAAGCAAACACAGTAGGGATATGTCTGGCCACGTTTGGCAATGCATACTGTGGGCTATAATGCATTCTCCAGATGACACACACATCCTCCAAAAGGGTATCATACAGACAGATACCTGGTGTCAAACCCATGCTGTAAAGCTATAAGCCAAATAAAGCATAGTCATCCACTTTTACAAAACATAGTATCCCCAGAGTACCACATAGGTAGTAGCCCCCAAAATGTGGAACAGGTACCGATGTACACATAGAGCCATGTGTTAAGTCATCTCTCCTTTGATAATCACATTTCCAAAGGGTTTTGGAAATTCCTCTGTGGATCACATAAGCAATAAGGGGTCTGCATGCATATCCACAAAGGTTGTTGCACACCTATAATGAATAGCCATCTTTTTACAGACTTTGCTGCTTTTGAACAGGTTTCAGATATACCTTAGGCATAAACCCTCACTCACACTATTCAATAGAAACTGTAATGAGTGTATGTGAAACGGATGACGTAGGCCAGGGATCACTGCAGTGGCTAGGCTTTTCACAAGCATACAGATGTGACCTAAGGTCTGGAAAGCGGCAGCACACTCTGGCAAAGATAACAGATGTGTTCATGGAGAAAGCAGGGTTTCCACCTATGAAATAATTGAGGTCACATGTATGTATATGTATTTGCCACACAGCTACCTGACATGTGTAATGCACATACTGTTGTCAATGTGATATGTCATACAGTAGTAAAAGCAAAACCCACGACACATTAACCAACAGTATCACACATGTCAAGCACACACACACACAGTCACCAAGTGCAGGATTCAAACCCCTACCTAACTACTTTATGACATTACAGCAGTACACATTTACATGATGCACTACACACATTACTGGGAATTCATCTTTCCACAGGTATATTTGTAGGATGGTGACATCATCAGACTTGACAAAGATGAGTATACCACTTTTAAGGTGTTTCAGTAGTCTCCAAAAAAATTACTCCTCTCCAAAGGGACACACACAGTTTACAAGTGCAGGATTCAAACCCCTATCTAACTACTTTATGATACTACAGCAGTATGCATTGACACAATGCACTATACACGTTACTGGGAGTTCTCCTTTCCACAGGTATATTTGTAGGATGGTGACATCATCAGACTTGACAAAGATGAGTATACCACTTTTAAGGTGTTTTAGTAGTCTCCAAAAAGAATGGTCCTCTCCAAGGAGACACACACAGCTGGAAAGTGCAGGATTCAAACCCCTACCTAACTACTTTATGATACTAAGAGCAGTACACATTTACATGACGCGCTATACACATTAGTGGGAGTTCCCCTTTCCACAGGTATATTTGTAGGATGGTGACATCATCAGACTTGACAAAGATGAGTATACCACTTTTAAGGTGTTTCAGTAGTCTTCAAAAAGGTTGCTCCTCTCCAAGGAGACACACACACACTCGCATATAGTTGGCAAGTGCAGGATTCAGACCCCCTACCTAACTACTTTATGATACTAGAGCAGTACGCATTTACACAATGCGCTATACACATTACTGGGAGTTTCCCCTTTCCACAGGTATATTTGCAGGATGATGACATCATCAGACTTGACAAAGATGAGTATACCACTTTTAAGGTGTTTTTCAAGGAGACACACACACTCTCATACAGGCTTTGAACCCTACCTAACTATTTACGATACTAGAACAGTACACATTTACACGACACGCTATACACATTACTGGGAATTCTCTTTTCCACAGGTATACTTGTAGGATGGTGACATTATCAGACTTGACAAAGATAAGTATACCACTTTTAAGGTGTTTCAGTAGTCTTCAAAAGGTTGCTCCTCTCCAAGGAGCCACACACACACAAGTGGCAAGATTCAAACCCCTACCTAACTACTTTATGGTATTACAGCAGTACACATTTACACAATGCGCTAAACACAGTACTGGGAGCTCTCCTTTCCACAGGTATATTTGTAGGATGGTGACATTAGGTGGGCTACATAGAAGGAATTTCTAAACACTTTGGCAATGTGATCATCAAAGGAGAGTTTACTATCTACCTGGGTCCCCAGGTCCATAATTACATTCTCCGTACATACTGGATTACCACCTATGTGGTAATTTGTGGGCACTTTGTTTTATCCAAAGGGGATGACTATGCATTTTTTGGCATTCTGCTTGAGGGCATTGTTTTGACACCAGATATCTGTCTCTGTAAGACTCTTTTGGAGGATGTCTATGTCAGCCGTAGAGTTGATTATGGACCACAGTCAGCAGTCATCTGCAAACTTGGTCAGCCATACTCCTCTCATGCTTGCCTGTACCTCTGAGCAGTATCTACTGAATAGGTGGGGTCCCAGAACCAAGACTTGTGGGATGCCACTTGTGACTGGTTTAGAGTCGGACATGGCACCCACAACTCTGACCATGTGTGTTTGATCTGTCAGCCAGTTGGCCACCCATCCTGTGACATAGGGGTTAATGTTCAAGCTGGTAAGCTTGTCCATGATGCCAGAGTGGGGAATGGTGTCAAAGGCCTTAGTGAGGTCCAGGTGGGCTGTGTGGACTACTTTCACCTCCATCTATGTCCTTGGTAACTGTTTCAAAAAAGTCAACTAGGTTTAGGAGGCAATATCTGCCTTTAACAAAGCCAAATTGGGTAGAGTCCGGTGTCTGGAGGTTCCCAATGTCTCTGTTTATGGGTTCCATGATAATTTGCTCCATAGCTTTGCAGACCAGGCTGAGTAGGCCTATAGGGCAATAGTTTCCAGGTTCTGTTGTGGCACCACCTTTGTGGAGCTGGATGACTGTTGCTGTATGCCATTCTTTGGGTACATAGCCTGTGGTAAGGTTGAGTCTGGACAGTGAATGTAGGTGAGGGTGTAGTTCCTTTTGGGGCTGGTGTAAGACGCAGCCTGGGACACCATCCAGTCCCATTGATGCTGTGTTCTTAGCTTTGGAGAGGGCTGTTTTTACCTTCATGTCCATGAAGTCTGGGGCTCTGCATTCTTCTAGGATGGACACAGGCCCTTTTGGGGGTGGGGGGGGGGTGAAGTTTGCACTGAACTTGTCTGCCAGGATGTGGGTAATGTCAGTTGGTTCAGTGTATTTTTTGCCATTTTGCAGTAGCTGACAGCATATTTGAGAGTTGCCACCTAAATGTTTGGTATAGCTAATGGAGGCTTTGTGGTTGTTATTCTTAGATTCCTTGGCAATTTGCCTTTAGAAACTGGCTTTGATTATTTTATGTGCCATTATTGTTTCTTCCTAATAATGATCAGTGATGCCTTTCCTTTTGTGAAGTTTGCTCTATCATGTGTTAGTTTCCTCCTTCTGTTGTATAGCTTATTTATGGGCAACGACCACCAGATTGGTTTCTTCTTTTTGGAGGAGTGTGTCTTGGTTTTATTTGGGATGTCTCGATCCATGCATCCCTGTAGATGCTCATAGAATGCACTTGTAAATGATTCTGCAGATTGTATAGCATTATCCTATAGCAAGGGGCTTTGGAACTTTCCACTTTGGTCTTGAGAAGTGTGCAGTTTGCTTTTGAAAATTTCTTCACAGTGGTTTTCTTAACTTGGTGGGGGGGGGGGGTGGATGTCCAGTGTGATTACTTTATGGTCTGATATTACCAGCGAGGGGTTTATCTCTGGAGTGGAACACTGGTACCCCATGTTGGTGATGATCAGGTCCAGTATGTTGTCACCTCTAGTGGACGTGGTGACCAGCTGTTCCAGGGCGTTTGAGTTTTTAAACTCTAGGAAGCATTGAGTAAAGGACATTGTACACAAGTAATTTTCCCAGTCAGTGTTTGGGTAGTTGTAATCTCCTCATATAATGGTGTTTGGTAGGACCTTTATATTTTCCAGTGTTCTCAGGAATACTGAGTGAGGTTCCTGAGACAAGGTAGGTGATCTGTAGCAGGCTACAATCTGATAAGCAGCTTTGCCCAATGTTAGTTGCACTTGCATGGGCTCCAAGGCCTCATGCTGTGCCACTAACCTGAAGGTGTGGGTATCCATAAGGTAAATGGATACACCCTTTCCTTTTGTATTTCACTCTGGGTTTTGGGGCCGAAGATCCGAGGGATTGTGAGTGTTTTACGTGGAGCATGTCCAACAGCTCTGTGTTTGACATAGCTTTGTATGTTAGGCAGAGATCACCTCTGAGTAGGCGATATGCGAGAGAGTACAGCTGGAGCATTTTGAGATGGTCTGTATATAGCATGTATTTCAGGCCACTAATCCTCTTTGTGAGGTATTTCTGCAGGCTTTCCAGTTGTTGTAGATGTCTTGTGAGTTACATAGCAAAAGGGGCATTGTACTCTATTATGGATCTAGTGAGTGATGAGTAGAGGAGAACAATGTCCTCTTCTAGTCTGCATGAGACACCTTTTGTGATGAGGTGTGCCATGTAGAAGGATTTCCTGACAACTGTGGGGATGTGATTATCACAGGTGTGTCCACTGTCCACCTGTGACCCAAGGTCTCTTATCACACTTTCAGTGTTAAGTATACTACCACCTATGTTGTAGTTCATGGCGATTTATACCTAGTTTAGTGGGTTTATCTATAATTACAGAGTGGGAGATGGTGTTGAAAGCTGTGGTAAGATCTATATAGGCTGTGTGAACCACCTTACCCTTGTCTACGGTTCTGGTGACTGCTTCAATGACGTCTATCAGGTTTAGGAGGCATGATCTGCCTTTTACAAACCCAACATGGTTGTGGTCCAGAGTTTGGAGATTACCAATGTCTTTTTTTATAAGTTATACGATGATACATTCCATGGCTTTGCAGAGCAGGCTCATCAGGCTAATGGGGTGCTAGTTCCTGGGGTCCGTGGTGGCTCCCTCCTTGTGTAGTGGGATAACCATCGCTGTGCGCCATTCAGCAGGCACAAAGCCTGAAGTGAGGCTATGACTGAACATGGTACGTAGGTGTGGTGCCTGTTCATTCTGTAGTTTGTGTAGAACAGAGCCTGGGATGTTATCTGGTCCCATGGATGCTGTGTTCCTGGCTTTGGAGAATGTTTTTTACCTGTGCAGCCGTGATGACAGCAACTTTACAGTCTTCCATTATAGAGATGTGCTCTTTCAGGGGTGAGAGGGGGTAAAGTTAGCACTGATCCTATTTGCCAGGATGTTGGCAATATCAGTTGGGTCTGTATATTTAGTGCCATTGTGCTGTAACTCAGAGCAGATCTGAGTGTTGCCATTGAGATTCTTGACATAGCTATAGAATGCTTTGTGGTTGTCTTTAGAATCAGTGTTGATTTTGTTTTCATAACTAGCTTTGGAGGATTTTATCAGGGATCACAGCTTCTTACTGATGTTGACCATGGAGCTCCTCCATTCATGGGATTTTACCCTCTTTTGCAACAGTTTCTTCCTTCTGTTGTGCAGTTTGTTTATGGCAGGGGAACACCAGATTGGCTTCCTTTTCTTGGAGGATAGCGTCTTAGTTCTGTTTGGGATGGCACGATGCATGCAATCATGTAAGTGCTTATAAAGTGCAATTGTGAAGGATTCAGTAGTCGTAACTGTATTGTCCATCTGCATGGGTGTCCTGCAGTTCAGCACTTCTGTCTTAAGAAGCATGAAGTTGGCTTTGGAGAGATTTTTTAACATGGTTTCCTTAATGGGGGTGTGGGTCCAGAATGTGGATATGTAGGGTAATTAGCTTATGGTCAGATGGGACCAATGAGGCACTGACTTCAGGTGTGGAACACCGGTCACACAGGACAAAACAAACCCCGTAACCAACACAAATAACCACAAAATGAGCTAAATGCTACTCATTGTCAGAAGTCTCAGCCTCCAGATGCACACACTCGAGGCACATCTCATTATGGAGAATATTGATATCTGTGCAGTAACAAAAACCTAGTTCAAGGCTCCAGACAGCACACCAGCACTACCAGGATACTACTCATTCCATACCTTCCAGCATCAGAACCTGAATCATAGCACATAGGGTGAGGATGTATCCATATTCATCAAGGATACCTACACCTCTCTCTACATGCTCTCTACAGGATATGTACCCATAGAATGTTGCACTTGCACAGTAATGTTCTTTACACTCCACAGGGGTGGGGCCACAAAAATTCCTTGGCATTCATGCTCTATGACCCTGATGAGTGTGTTCTGTAAGGCAATGGAGCCAATTATAATGGAAGTCAACAACACAGAGATTGGGAACCTTCACACAGTTGAGCACACCCAGTTTGGCTTCATCAAATGCAGACCACGCCTCCTGAACTGGGAGGATTTCTTTGACAGTTACCTAGGCTACAGATGATTGAAATGAGCTCAACACAGCCTACCTATACCTCACTAAGGCCTTTGACACCATTCCTCAGTCAGGATTCATAGATGAACTCACCAACCTGGCCATGAATCCATACATCACAAGATGGATTGCAAACTGGCTCACAGATAGATCCCACACATTAAGAGTTGCTGGCTATATGTCAGCCTCTACACCGGTAATGACTGGTGTCCCCCAGGGTTCAGTCCTGGGGTCCCTCCTGTTTGGTATAGACTTCAAAATTGTACATGCCAACACAGGAGGGTTGTGGTTGACTAAGTTTAATGGGAACTGTAAGGTGTTTGCCATAATAGATTCCCCGGAAGACAGACATATTCTCCAGAAGGGACTCTATGAGACAGATGTGTGGTGACAGAATCATGGCCTCAAGCTCACTGTGGAGGAATGCATAGTGATCCTCTTTGTTGAAAACAAAATACCCACAAACTACCACATAGGTGTTACCCCCTTAAAAATGACAAGCTGATAAGGGATCTGAGGACACAAGTAGATAGTCATCATTCCTTTGACAACCATGTTGCCAAAGTGATTGGGAGATCCTATGTGGCCCACCTAATCAACAAAGGGTTTGCATCAGGATCCAAAGAGGTAATGTTGGCACTCTACTCTAACGTCATCAGACCCATCATTGAGTACAGTACACCATTTTGGATGTACTCGACTTAGCATATCCAGCAGCTCTAGAGACCACATAGGTACCTCACCAAGAGGATTACTGGCTCAAACAGTTGTGTTATGCAACACAACTGGTAAAATTAAATCTGTTCTTCATTGCGTACCGCCTACTCAGAGGCATACTCTGCCTAACATACAGAGCCATGTCCAACACATAACTGTTGAACATGCTCCATCTACAGATAACAACATTGAGTCACCCTACACATTCCAGGGATATGAACCTCATCACAACGATGAATACAACATGCTAATGGGATAGAGTACCATCCCAGACACTTGCCTTACTGTGGAACAGAGTCCCAATGTACATCAGACAGAACCCTTCGCTGATACTCTTCAACTGGAACCTTGATGAGTGGATGGAAAACAGACAATTCATACCAGGCATCACATCAGCAGCCCCACTAGAAAGGGGCTTAGGGTACTAACTATTAGAACTAGGCCTTGGGGGACTACCCAATGGTGTGGTGAAAGATGCACAACTTGCGTAGGCTAATATATGCCTTCATGGAGATAGTCTACTACATACCTATGAACCTATGTGACAGGTATATGTCTACAGATAGTAGATGTGTACTTCATTGTACAGTCATTTTGTACAGCAGGCACATGGACCACATACACTGTCTTGCTTACAGATACTGATGGCTGTTATGTACAGTGGGAGAGATGTGCACCTCATGTCTTTCGTGCCATTGGGATGTGTGCTGGGTGGGACAGTCCTGGATGGCTCTCTGCCATGGTCACCCTCTTACACACATCTCTGCCCATCCATCTTTGGCTTATTATACTGTGTTCCCCCTATATATATATATATATATATATATATATATATATATATATATATTTATATAGATAAATAGGAAGGTAATAGGCTATCTGCCTGAAGGCATATATTAGTATGGCCAGAGTGTGCAGCTATCACCACCGATGGAGTTAGTTCCCTAGGCCTCTGTGTAGTAGAGCTAATGAAGTGATCCATGGTGTGACAGTTTAGTTTCACATACACTCATCAAGGCTCCTCTGGAAGAGTGTCAGTGAGGGACTCGGCTTAATGTCGGTTGGGAGCCTGTTCCAAAGCAAGGGAAGACTGTGAGTTAGTAATGTATCCCTCCAACATGTTCTATTTAATGTTGTGATGATGATATCCCTAGAGCATGTGGTACAGTGAGCTTGGGTTTACTTTAGATAGCACATGTACATCAGTTCTGCATTGGTCATGGACCTGTCTGTTGGGCAGAGATCTCCTGAGTAGACAGTATGCAACAGAGTACAGACTGAGTTAAATTCAGTCTTGTTGCATGGGGCAACTGTTTGAGGCCAGTAATCCTCTTGTTGAGGTACTTCAGTGGTCTTTCCAGCTGCTGAAGGTGCCTAGTCAGATTCTTCGCAAGTGTGTTGTGGTAGTCTCTTATGGGTCTGATGACTGAAGAGTAGAGGGAACCTCCTTTGACCTACATGCTAAGACCTTGGCAGTTTGTGAGAACACAGCATGATTTTCTAATCACTTTGTGAATGTGTTTCTGGAAGTAGAGATGACTATCCACATGTGTTCATAGATCCCTTATTATCACCTCCATATTTAGGATGTTGGCACCTATGTGGTATTTGTATGACTGTAGCTCATGGCCATAATTTTGACACCACATCTATCTGACTGAGACCCTTTTTAAGGATGTCTCTGTTGTCCCAAACATCGATTATGACAACTTTTTTGCAGTCATCCACAAACTTTGCTAAACATAGCCCTCATGTGTTTGACTGTATTTCTGAAAAGTATACACCAGACAGGAGGGGTCCCAGGACTGAGCCATGGGGGCAGCAGTTGCTACCAGCTTGAACAGGAGGCCATAGTTCTTAGCTTATGGGATCTATCTGTACCCCAGTTGGCAATCCATCAGATGACATACATATCTATGCAATGATTGTTGATTTTGTGGATACGACATGTCTGGGATGTTGGAAAAGGGCTTTTCAAGGTCTATGTGGGACATGTGTAGCTCATTTCATTGATGTATGTCCTGGGTGACTGCCTCGAAAACAGTCTAGCATTTTTGCGAACCATGATCTGCCTCTAACCAAACCAAAATGGGTAGGGTTTGGTGTTTGTAGGCTCCCAATAGCTCTGTTTATGAGTTCCATCATGATGGACTCCATAGCCTTGCAGATCAGACTTAATAGGCTTATAAGACAATAGTTCCCATGGTCTGTTGTGCACCAACACTTGTGGAGTGTGCCAAACATTGCTGTAACCCATTCAACAGTTTCATATCCTGTACAGAGGGTGAGTCTCAACAGACTGTTCAGGTGCAGGGTCTGTTTGTTTTGGAGTTCACATATGACACAGCTAGGGAAACCATGTCATCCCATAGATGCCGTGATTTTAGGTTTGGAAAGTGCTGTTTAACTATTGTATATGTGATTTCTGGGTTTTCACAATCTCCAGGTATGATAATGGCCCTTTTGTCAGTGAGAGGGGGGTAAATATGTATGAACCTGTCTGACAAGATGTTGGCAATGTCAGTCATGTACATGTATTAATTTACAGTTTGCACTGACTCAGAACATATATGAGTTTACATTGATATTTATGACATAGCGAAAGTAAGCTTCATGGTTCTCTGTGGACTCTTTGACAATTTTTTGCCAGAACATGGATTGGATAATGTTAGGAGTGCTCATTGTTTATTGATGATACTGATTGGAGATTTATTGATCTTTGAATTTTCACTTTCTTTGAACAACTTAAGTACTTGTAGTACATAGTTTGATTATGACAGGAGTCCAATATATTATATGGGTCTGTTTTCATATAACTGTGTGCACAAGGCAGGATTTGTGAATAGTGACAAGTTTCTGGGGTAAGAACTGCAACTGCCAGATATGTGTGGCCCACTGCTGTACTCAGACATGGCCTAAGTGTGTGAGCATGCCCAGTATGACCTTTAGTATGTTGTTGACTGAAATTTTCTCCGTTTATTTAAGTGTGTGAGCATGCCCAGTATGGATATATATACTATATGTGTGTGAAAAATCAAGTTGTTTTTTACTTCAGGGCTCACCTTTGTGTTGTACATCGACAGGAAGAACACTGTGCCTGCAGGGCTTCCATGAGTCACTTTGCATAGACTTACCAACATTTCTACATACGGGGGGGACAGCTATTAGTTGTACATTTCTACCCAGGGGGTACACCTGATTGTTACTGTGGGTGTACACAGGATGAGTGGTTCACCTGACACTTATACACATTTGCTAGGCCTGCACTGCTATGTCAGGTACTCCATTTCAGTCTGTACTGTTGCCTATCATACTGGCTTGAGGCATACTACTGTACTACAGATCTTAGCTTCCAATTTCATGTATATTAGTTTGTGACTTCATAGCCTACCCAACCCACATCACACTGCCTGGCCCGCTGTTATCTGTCTGCATAGGCCTGGGGGGAAGTTACTCATATGCCTCTTCAGAGGGCATGATACAGCATTTGTTTGTGTTGGTGTTAGTCTACAATTGTCCTGCTGTGTCTGTGCCAGTGAAATGCTATCATGGCTTAGTGATTCACTACTGTGACTATAGTGCACAGTATCCTGAGTTTGAGCCCTGTCACTGCTTTTTATTTTCCTGCTGGGCAGACCAGACTGCTTAAGGAACAGTAAAGCAGGTGTGAGCATGTTTAACTGACTTTGCTCAACTTTGCCCAACGTTGCCTGACTTTGCCCAACATTGCCCAACATTGCTCAACGTTGCCCAACGTTGCACTAGTTAGCATGGTGCGCAACACCGCGCAATTGTGTTTAAATATGCTAAATAGTGGTAAAATGTGGTTAGCACTGCTTTATATTGCTTAAAATAGGGTAATCATGCCTCAGGTGGTGCTGCAGGGCTGCCTATGTTGGATGCACATAGTACACTCCCTATACATGTTTGAAAACAGGTAGTGTCAAGTTAGGCATCCATTTTATTGTATGTGCGAGTCAGAGAGAGGTGTAATTTCCAGGGTTCCTACTGAGTCAGTGTATGTGCTATGTGTTGCCTCTTTGCCAAGGCCAAGGCATACTGGGCATGCCTCCTTCTGCCTACTGGGGCAGGCTCAGGTTGTTCCTCCTCTGAGTCACGCTGTCCCTGTGCAGGCCTTGGCAATGGTGGGGGGCTGTTTGGCCCTGCCCCATGCTGTTCTTGCTGCAGCTGTTTTCACAGGATCATATTGTGTAGCATGGCACATACCATGACAATTTGGGTACATGTAGTTGGTGAGTACTGCAAGGCTCCACCAGATGTCTTCAGGCACCGGAACCATGACTTGAGCATCCCAAACACATGCTCAATAATGTTTCTTGTTTGTGCATGTGCCTCATTATGGAGTTCTTGTTTGGGTGTGTGTGCATTTCTGATGGGTGTCATCATCCACGGCTCCAGTAGGTGACCGTCAGGGATGTCCCCATTGGCAAATCTCTGGTACAGCTGCATTAGATGCCAGATGTGGGAATTGTGATAGCTTCCAGGGCAGCCAGCACACACATTCATTATTATGCCCTGGGCATCGCACACGACCTGACAGTTGATGGAGGGGTAGCCCTTGCGGTTGATGTAGGCCGTACCCCGCTCACTGGGTGGTGCTTTGATGTGTATGTATTGCACCCACTACTTCAGGGTAGTCTGCTATTTGGTGGAAAAGATGCATATTGCTGGCCAATGCCTCATGGGAATTGGGGAAATATATATGCTCACCGACATGTGCTGACATGGCATCCAGGAACTGGTGCAGTACCCTAGATGTTGATGCCTGTGAAACCCCCATCGTATCACCAGTTGGTCTCTGGAAGGTACCTGTAGCTAGTATTCGTAGGCCAACACATACCTTGGTATCCACTGGGATGGGTTCCCCATCTGTTGGTTCTGTGTGTGAGGCGTGGCTGGCACAGCTCAACAATTTGCTGCAGGAGGTTTCTGTCCACTCTATAGTGCTCCACTATCTCCAGCTCATGTAGCCCCTGGTAGGTTACCCTGGGTCTGTACACTCTTCTCCGTCTCCTCACTGTGGTTGCTCAGCAGCATTCACAACATCACCACCCTCAGCACTTTTCACATGTTGGTTTATGATAGCAATAGCAGCCCCTAACATTTTGTCTGACTTAAGCTTTTTAAGCTTTCACTCTTTGTATACTGCAGTGTTGCAGAGTTCTTGGGAAAAAACAGGGTAGACTGCTGTTTGCAGAGTTTAAAGTGCTGGGCTGGGCTGTGCTAGTCTACTGCCTGTGTAATTGGCTGATTCTGATATATTTCACCTGGCAGCTCTGCTAGTTCTTCTTGGTTAACTTCCTACTACTTCTTTTCCTTCCTTTTCCCTTTCTGTTTCCACCCAGGGCAGCGCTGCACAAACACGCGCACACAGGCGCACACGTGCTCACACACTGTGTGCACATTTGCAAGAAATTTCAGATATATCCACGGGGTACGCCTTTGGTTTCTTGTTTTCAACTAGGACAACTGTAGACATGCCTCTTGCAATCCTGAGCAACTCAGAGCAAACACAATAAGCTTACAGTGTTTCAGACATATCCCCTCATGATGTCACCTATCTTCTACTCTATTACTCCCCTACTCCTACACTTACACTTTAGGGACATGGCTCACATGCCAGGGAAAATTGGGATTCACTATCCTTATCCTCATTTGCATAGGATTGCCTACTAATGCTTGGTTACATCTCTCACACTGAACTCCCCCCCCCCCCCCTTAGCGACCACTACTCAGTGGCCATGTTGTTTTCAGCCTGCCATTCACCTGCATGGCAGAACAAGTTTTTTAGTGAAAATGCCCATTTTTGGCTATGTTTCATTTTTTTTCATTTTATTTAAAGCACCGCACGTTTGAGTGGTGCTGCACTATGCTTAAACATCGGAGATCGGGGAAAAAATGGATTTTAAGGATTTACAACATTTGCAAATGCCAATGGCCTTATATTTGGCCATTGGCATGCTTCCTCAACTAGATGCATCCTTAATTTGGAGCTGTGATACCTCTGTTTAGCTATTTGCAGAATGGTGCTCCGTTACCAACGGAGTACATTTCTGCAAATAACACTACTCTTACATGGACAGGTTAGTGTTTCCTGGATTGCAAATTTACCTCATTTGCATAGCTTTCAGCAGCAAATGAGGTAATTTACATACCACAACACTGTCCATGCAAGAGTAGCTTTAGAAGCTCTCATGCATGCCCCTGCCGGCTGTTGCTGGATCGCTCGGCAGACATATTGGCTGTCTGCCATCTTACACTAATGTTAGACTCTGTGCAAGCCTTCGTAAATCTGGCCCTTGATCTTTTCGGGTGACTGGAGCTGACGACCAAGGATGCAGCGGGCAGTATTGCAGCCTACTTGCATGAAAATTTTAAGGGAAATTGATGGAAAATGACATATCTTTTTTTGATAGTCCATCTTAAGGGAGATGAAGCAGCTTAGTGAGTATACTTGTATGTTTGTGGATTATTCTCTTTACTCGAGTACTAAATGTTTGTATACATTTTTCAGAAGAAATGTGATCTTTTAGCAGCAGTGGTGGCTGGTGACTTCAAATCAAAGGGGGGCTGCAGGAGACAGCTGAATGGGTGAGGTCAATGGGAAGGGGTGTGGCCAACTAGAAAGGGGAGGAGCTATGCTCAAAACCACAAAAACTAACTAAATACACTGCCCTGGGTGCCAAGCCATCATTATGAGAGTCCAATCAAGACAAAATGAAGTGTAGAAGAATAAAAATATTTCAATGCACTGGCTGCATGACAGCTTACTTAATATCTAGATGGAAACAAAAAGGTTGTGAGGCATGAAAAAATAAAAAAATAAATTACTTTTTAAATACATTAATGGAATGCCAGTCAAAATCAAGTATAAGAAAAACAAGCAGCATTCAACTCAAATCACTTCTTGCACTGCAGTTCTAATTATAATTTATATTCAGCTGTATTAAAGTACCAAGTAACATGCTGAAAGTAGAAATCTCTGATGCCCCCACTTGTAAAAATGTTTCTTATCCAAAAAGGACCTGCTGCCTGACAACTATCTACTTGTTTCATGGGGAAAACATGATCAAAGTAAAAAATGAAAAGCAAACAAGAAATAAGCTCAAGATACATTGCTTAAAAGGATTACTGTACAGGTTATGGGCCACATGATTGGCATTCTGTTTAGTTTACGGTTAAAACCTGCAGAGATGACTGGAAGTCCACAAGTGTAATGAGCTTCTTAAAATAATGTAATCCTGTCTTTTATTACAAATACTGTCACATGCATTTCAATACCCAAGGCTTATACATTATCTAGTTAAGCATTCTCTCTCTACATGGCAAAAACAGAAAGGCTTTCAATGTTGGCAATTCTTTAACAGTATGCTTATTAAAGCTTACTTGCATCTTACAATCTCAGTCAAGCTTACCTGATGGTCATTAAAGTATTGCTACTTAAACACAGAGCAACAGGCACTTTGAGTAGTAAGCATAAATCAACAGTACAAAAAATATGACAGAAACCAGATCATTCTGCAAAATCAAGGACAGATGAAAAGCCACCTTGGATGGGGGGATACTCTGCACATTTACACTGCATAACTACTCCTTGCCTTGCTTCGACACATCCAGAGTCACTACATGGGGGAGTGGGGTGCAACAAGTATGTCACAATTTGAAATGTCTCTGGCTGACTGTGATGGCCCTGACACATTTGTCATGCCTCTCAACCTCAGAGCAAGAAATCTGGACAAAGCCATACAAAGAAGTGGGACAAAGGCCCAAAAATTAGGACAATTTTTAAATATTGTTCTTATAAACTTAGACAGACAATAGAATAGGTCTTGCATTAGTATGAATTTTCTGAATGGTATGAAATCTGAAACTCAAATGTATGTCATTATTTTCTAACTTCAGTCTTTAATGATTTGTCACTAATTTGCCAAAAAAAAAACACAATTTTATGAAAAATGGACCAAAAATGTGATGTAAAAATATAAAATAGCCACACAATACACCTGGGAACATGTCAAAGAAGGGACACTTTAATATTAGTACTGCTAACTTGAGCAACTGACAAAATAAAAGAATCTACATGCATTTCTGAAATAAAAGTAATCTATAATTATTACAGTTATTTCTTAATTGTAAACCCTCCATGTTTTCTTCCAAAATTGCTATTTTGCAGAGGGATTATTAGGGTGAAGAGCAACATTTTGAGCCAAAATCAGGGACAGTTGAGAGGTTTGGCTATGCCTAATTCTATAAAGCAATTTATTTGCATGTACCTCTCAACCTGTTAATGCAATAAATCTGGACAAGGCAAATATATTGGGGGAACATATAAACAGTACAAAAAATTGCTCTTGTATAAACTGAGACAGTTGATAGAACAACAGCTTACTTTAGCATGCATTTTTCTGAAGGTTATGAAGTCTGAAACTCAGTGTGTCATTTAGTGACTTAATTCCTAAATGATTTGCCAGAAAACCACAAATTTTATGAGGAACAAACCAAAAATAAGAAGCAAAAATCTATTCATTCTTTGAAAATCTGGACAGTTGGGAGGTATAGTTCAGCTGGGGCTGTCTTTAAGTTTGCCACCCTTCCCCCTCACAAAATCATGGTCAAATGGAGCCTCCCCCTGCAGCCATTCCAATGATCCATTACTTGGCTATTTCACTCCATTTACCATAAACACTAATGTGCATAGTGATTTACTTCTATGATGATTTGGACTTCATTTGAAAGTTTTATTTTGCATTTTAAGCACAAACACTAATACATCTGCTAAACAAACTTAGCATTAAAACTTCTCTGCCCTTGAAACTCACATTCATTGAGACAGTATTGAAACCCACATTCAAAGAAAATATATTTTACCAGTGGCAGATAAAGATTAATTCTGGGCTGTTTTCAAATCATAGGCCCCTTGCATATGAAACATATATGTGCTCTTTGATACACCTTCCTATTGTTTTGAACATTTTTCCAGTAAACTATGAAACAAAACACATGCACCAATAATGACAAAACTGCCCAATTCAGAACATCTTTCCAGTAAACACTGAAACAAAATGCATGCACCCATAATGACAAAACTGCGCAGTTCAGAACATTTCCATCATAAAAGTCTACTCAAACTTCTGCAGTCCACCATTATCAGTAAATATGCACAATTCTACAGTCCACCATTATCAGTAAATATGCACAATTCTACAGTCCACCATTATCAGTAAATATGCACAATTCTACAGTCCACCATTATCAGTAAATATGCACAATCTCTGAAGAAGTAAAAAAGTCATCTAAATAATTCCACATTAAATAAATCTGTAACTAATGAAGAAGTTGCTGCTAGCAAACACCTTTATATTTCATGGTTTCATCGAAAAATAAAGTGTCTAATGCCCCTGAGGAATAAATTGCCTATATTACATTAAAAATGATAAGCTAGTAATATTGCAATAGGAAATGGGTGGCAAACTGATAACAGGCTCATAGTATCTTAACTTTTTCAGTATGGCAGCATTCACCCTTTGTGGGAGTTGAATGAACAACCTTATTCATCAAAAGCATGTACACAACCTGTTGTGCTATTCAATGCAAGCTGACTTAGCATAAGCAGCACGAAACTTCTCTTCCCCTGCAGCTCTCGGCTCCTTGTAAAATCTACATAATACTCAACTGCATCTCAACTTCGCAGCACAAGAAATTTGGAAAAAGCCAAATTTATTGTGGGGGGGTCAAAAGTCCAAAAACCAGGGACACATTAAACACTGCTTGTATAATCTTGGAAAGTTGCTAGAATAAAATGCTGTGTTACCACCATAATTTTTACTGCCAAGGTCCCTGTGCAAAAGAGTCAGAGCAACATACCACTATGCCAAATCAGCTGCTTTGTGAAAGAAAAATGCTGTGTTACCACCATACATTTTACTGCCAAGTTCCCTGTGCAAAACAGTTAGAGCAACATACCACTACGTCAAATCAGCTGCTTTGTGAAAAAGCGGAAGACTGAAACTTAAATGGCTATCATTTAAAGAATTCAGTTCTCACCATAGCTGACAACCTCTTAGCACAAAACACCTGGACAAACCCAGTAATGAGGGAATACAGCCCTCAAACATATTCAGTGAATTCAGTTCTTGCCATAGCTGTCAACCTTAGAACAGAAAACCTGGACAAAGCCAATAATGGGGTAATACAGTCCCAAAGATAAGGACAAATTTCAAATATTCATCTTATAAACTTAGAAAATTGCTGGAATAAAAGGTTGTGTTACTCTGTATTTTCTGAAGAATATGAAGTCTGAAATTTAAATGCCTGTCAATTTTACTTCTGATGGAACAAAAACAATTTTCAGCAGAGGCCCAGGAAGAAATAATGCAGACATGTCTTTGTAACATGGGAGGACACAAAAGCAAACCCACACAAACACAGGGAGAAAATGCAGACCCCACACAGAAGGCACCCCAGCCAAGAATCAAACCTGAGAACCTGCAGCTGTGAGGCAACAATGCTACCACTGCACCATCAAATATCAAGCTGTGCAACATTTAGAAACCACAGATATTATGAGGAACAGATCAGATCAAATATGAGGCAAAAATCTGCAATTTTTTTTTTTTACAAATGGTGGTGGGTAGGAATTCGGGTCCTTAACACCTACATACAAGGTACAGGGTTCAAGCCTGAGGTATTCTCTACCACACCACCATGAGTTTGTTCTAGCCACCAGTATATAGCAACTGGGGCATTTACACACACACACACACACACACACACACACACACACATATATATATATATATATATATATATGTGTGTGTGTGTGTCTATCTATCAATAGACATGCACATCTATCTAAATATTTTATCCTAATAGTATACACTAGCTAAAGTGTGAGATCAAAAACAGCTACCTAACAGACCTTGCAGATATATATTTTGTTTTATGTACACGTTTGATCCATCATAAACATTTTGCTGTATACCAAATGCTTCTTGAACAGTTTAATTACCTCATTGTTGCAACAGTAAAGGTATTACAATTCTATTAAGCTCACTGTTTATACATGACTGGCTAAAACCTAAACTGCAAGTTAAAAGTCTGTGATTAAATATCATAGCTTTCTCAGTTCAGATACAAAACTTTGAAAGTGAAAACCAAACAACACATGGAAATCACATTAAAGTATTGCAAAAAAAAATAATATTAGAAATCTTCAAAGTTGCACAAATAGAAAGATAAGGGAAAATGTTGTAAAACGTTCCTTTTCCATTTCTCCAAGTCTTGTGACATTGCATGTTGCATTCGTGCTTCCACTATAAATGACCGAGACATAATTTCTTGAAAAAAATCATTCATCAAAAGGCACAAGAATATAGAGCTACCTTACATACTGTAAACACAGATCAATGACATTTTGTTTTGCAGGGTCACCCCCCCCCCCCACACACACACACTCCCTTCGTTACATCCATAGCTGTCCACACACACACACACACACACACACACACACACACACACACACACACACACACACACTCCCTTCGTTACATCCATAGCTGTCCCTCTTACCTGGAGTGACAATCCCTTCATTCCATTACATCCATAGCTGTCCTTCCTGTAGATCCCATCCCTTGGGCCTCCATTACATCCATAGCTGTCCTTCCTGTAGATCCCTTCCCTTGGGCCATTAAATCCAAATCCATAGTTGGAGCACATCCCTCACCGAGACTCCTGGAGCACATCCACCACACGAGATCCACGACGAGACTCCAGCCTGCCGACGTTGCAGTCCGAGTCTGATCCGTTTCCAGCGACAGTCTATGCAGTTAAAACTGCATAGACTTCTGGGATCTCTGTTCTTACATGTTTCCCAGTCCAGACTGCTGCTGAGACAGTCTGTGCATGCTCCAGATTGTCTCAGCAGCAGTCCGGACTAGTGCTTATCTTGCGAAAGTCCTTAATTTTAATTTTTTATCCGCGAATTTTAATTTTTTTTTATTTCTTTAATTTCTTTACAGCTGGGGGGGGCTGCAGTCCGGCAGTCCAATAGCACGGGCCGCCCCTGTTTAGCAGTCTCCCAGGATTCTCCATTTTGTCGCTCAAATAGGATTCCTTTCCTTTCCTTTCCTAGTAACATGTTCTGTTTAATATACCTATATGTGTACTTTGGCTGTTTTCCATATTTTCAAAAAGATGCATGACAAAATAGGAATGACATTTGACAGTTTTTTTTTATGCAATTTAATTTAGACATTTTTTCTGATTCAGTTCCTACTTGCAACTCCCCCCTACAAGTTGCAACTTTGCAAGGCATGTGTGCAAAATAATGTAGTCCGTCTCAGCAGTTCAGTAAATTATATGCGAAACATTGATTTTATATTCTGCCTATTATCACTTGTTTTTATCTCAATATTTGGAGTTTGCACATTGCTGCACGTAGCACAAACAGCATCAGCTATGTACAGCAGGTTTGCACCTACAGCAGCAGTGAACAAATTGTAGAAGTGGACCACCCAGGTGGCAGATGGGAACCAGACATCTAAAAATTGACATGGGATGCATTCTCTTAATGTTAGTCTGCATAGTGCAAACCAGCTAAGCACCATTGCATGTAACAGTGAGAACCTCAAGATAAATATTAATGTAGTACATCTTCATGTAACTTTTCCTCGGCTGCAGATGTTAAATGTTGGCCTGAAGTTCACATGGTCCTGGGTTCTGATACAAGAATTGCAACTTGCATTTTACTAATGTGTCTTTGCATTACATTGCAATGTAACTAAACTTATACATGCATTCTTTAATCCTACTGGCAACAGCAGTGAGTGTATGACTGCCATTTATAAGGTCCATGGTTCTACTACAGCAGACATCTCTCTTTTTTCACTGGTGTCCCACCTCACATTATAATCACCCTGAGTTATAGCAGTTGCCTAGTATTTCTCATATCCTAAGTATTTTCTTGATGCATGATGCAGTA
This sequence comes from Protopterus annectens, assembly GCF_019279795.1. NCBI lineage: Eukaryota > Metazoa > Chordata > Ceratodontiformes > Protopteridae > Protopterus > Protopterus annectens. The sequence goes on from NC_056738.1 coordinate 325,010,015, forward strand.
ATATTGTCAGCTGTGTAATGATGTGATAATATCTGTAGCAATGAGCTTCATTTTTTTTTGTTTCCCATCACGCACCATTTTCAGATGTTGCAAAGTCCAATAGTGTGCATTCTCAGTATCTGTCATAACTGGACTTGGTGGGAAAAGTCATTATACATTGGTGTTCATCTGCAGTGGACATGGCTGGTGTTCAGGAAGAGGTTCTGAAATTTCAGTCTCAAAGGTGGGGTGTGCAGGATTCGAAAGTGTTTGTTGGACTCCTAGTGAATGATTATGGTCCCTGACTATTACAGGAGCACTATCATAGGATCATAGGAGGTTACTAGGCTAATGGCCCTGGGGCCCTTACAAGCCTAACCAAGAGTTTATCTACTTAAGTAAACCAATAAATACTAGTGAAATACCTGTTGCTCTATCATGTTTCTAAGTTTATAAGAGCAATATTTAAAACATATCACCTTAATGATGTCTCTTTGTCCCCCTTTGTGTATGGCTTGTCAAGATGTTTTGCTCTACCAAGGTGAAAGGTATGTTGTTAATTTTTCTGTAAGATTTCATTAGCCTTGCTGAGCAATGCTGAGCGACACACAGTATCTTGCATACACACTTTATTGAGAATATGTGACGATTAGTATTGATTGTTTAAAATACATCTGCTAATTAACTGACTTTGTGACTAAATGGGTTAATGCATTGCTTATGAAGTGAGATGGTACTGGTTTCAAAAAGGAGTGCCGGCATTCATTTTACAAGTGATTATGATACTTTTACATACATTCACTGTCCCTACTGCTGCTTACCACTGCTTAGTGATGGTGCAAATTGCGCACCATTGTGCAATGATTCTTTAAAGAAAAGAAATGTGGAAGATAGGAAAGTGGTGAAATGGGGGGGGGCAAGCAGGGGGGAAACAAAGCAAAAGAAAGGCAGAAATGTGCAGGATGGGTGTAGGAAAGAACCATAGCTATCCATTTTCTCAGGAGTAACAACTGGACACATGTACAGTTTATTAGCTGAATTTGGACTGTCACCTCCACAGAGAGGGGTGACTACAACATAATTGCATTGTATAGCCAATTGGACTAAATTAAGTGTCAAGTAGATGTGTGCGAATTGGACAGCTGTGTATGGGACAATTTTTGTTTCGGGAGAGGTGCCTTTTTTTTGTAAAGGAGAGAGTGGAATGTTCGGGAGGGGACATAGGCAATTCTTGGGCAGGCAAGTCTCTGAATCTCATTACTTTTTTTCTGTACGTCTGTGTGTGTAGTGAGAATCACATACATTTGTGGCAATGGCATAGAACTGAAGGAAGCCTTATTCTACCTTTCCTGGAAATGTCTTCATACTGGGGGATGGAGCTAGGTTTTTGGTTCCAGATAGCATTGCAGGATGGCAAAAGCCCTTTACAGTTCTAACCTGACTATTTTGGAATCATACCTCTGGTCTGTTTCATTGCATTCCCTGCAAATGAGGACATTCCACCAGAACTCATCTACACACAATTTCTCTGTCTTCACTTGTTATTTCTAGCAAAACCATTGGCCATTAGCCTATGTGCAGAGATGGTTATATTCTTAGTTCCCATGTATAAATGGGTTTGCAGCTTTCTTTAGTCTGATTTTCACTCAAAGCAAGCTGCCTTTTGAAAAAAAAAAAAATACTAGCTTAACCTGACCAGGACTACAGTCATTATATGTGGGTTTTTCTTACTCAGGTTTTCATAGACTGTCCTGAGTGAGTCCTGTTACTGTGGTCCCCATTAACAAATAATAGGGAACCCAGAGTAATAAGTAGATGAAACAAACACATGAACCTATTGCAAAGTGAGCAAAACAATTTAGGATCTCCTGCTTGCACAACTTTTATTCTTCTAATCCAAGTTTAGGAAAATATGTAAACATATAAATATGTGAATATAGTTAAACTATAAGAAATGTCTACTATTAACAGGCATGTACCCTATCGTTTCTTCTACTACTCTCCTTTAATGAGTACATTGTATACAAGTATCAGCCCTCAGAAAGTCACTAACAGCTTTTAATTGTTTCAGTCTGTGTTACAGAGTTCTTACTATAGGTTTAATTTCTTGTAAATACTGCACTCAATAACATATCATAGCAGTACTTCTGTTATCAAATAGAAGGATTGTATTAATAGGTTCATAGGATCTTACTAAGCGTATGGTTATGAACACCACTGAGAAGCACAGCCATATCACTCAATAATGGTGAGAGATTAATAGTGTCTCCCATTGAGAAGATTTTCCCCATATTTCCCAGAAGAAAATTTGTGATCACCCATCCAGTGATCCAGACTTGTTTTAAAGGTTTCCAGGGAAATACTCTGCTTGGTATGTGAGGGGAGTTCATTCCAGAAATGCTGTCTACTTGGGGTTAGTACCTACCATGTCAGCTGATATTGTTAATGTTGCAGTATAGGTTTAGGTCTCTAGAGCAGGTGTTTGCTTTACCCTGGGTGTAGTTAGGTGAGGGAGTTCACAGTGGGCTGGTTCATTTATAGCATAGAAAACTAAGCCTATGCAAAACTGAATAGAGGGATAGAGATTCCATTCTATCAGGGCATATAGAAGCACTAACAGATGAGATCTTTTTAGTGAGGAAACATTGAGGTCTCGAGTTGGTTTAAGTGCTTAGTGATGTACACACAGAAGGGAATATTATATTCAATACTGGGCCTAATAAGACGGTAATAAAGCAGAACAATAACTTTGCAACACCTTGAGGAGATACTATGAATAATATATTGCGCAAGCTAGGATTTTCTAACCACAATAGAGACATAGTACCAAACAGTTTGTTATCAACATAGGTACCGATGTCTCCAATGACTAGATCATGTGTCATAGAATGTTATCATTATCGTTTTCAGTGATGATGCCAGATTTAGGAAAGGAAGCTGTGCTGCACTTCTGGGTATCAAGGACAAGTCCATTACTTACATGTCAAGCATTTGTTTGGTCTAGCCCTTACTGGTGAATTTGAAAATCAGCATGGGATTTGATAACAATGCCCAGTTTGCTGTCATCTGTAAATATAGCTGTCCATAGCCCCTTGAGATCAGCTTTTATGCCAGAGACGTACATGCAGAAGAAGAATTGATTCCAGGATTCAGCTTCATGGGACATAGGTAAGTGACATTTTTCTGTCCACAACAGATATCTCCAACATTAACCATACCCATATGGGTTCTGTCACATAGCCAGTTAACAATCCAGCTATGTATGGATTAATGCTGAGCTGGGGGAGTTCATAGGTTCATAGATTAGTACTAGACTAACTGCCCTTGCAAGCCATTTTAAGCCTAGCCAATTATCCCCTGTGAGATTCAAACCCTGTACCTTGTGTTTATAAGGCAAACACCTTAACCATTAGGCCATCCTCCCAACCCCAACCTCCCAACTGTTTGTCAACAGTTCCAATATAGGGAATAATGTTGAAGGCCTTGTCAAGGTCCAGGTAGGTAGTGGGCTTGAATGTCCTTTATTCATTGCCTTAATAACCCTTTTGAAGAACTCAGGTAGGTTAGGCAGAAATTATCTGTCTTTTTACAAAGCCAACTGTGTAAATAGAACAAGTGGTGAGATGAGTGAGAAGTATCTTCCTTAAAACGAACTAACAGCTCCAAATAAATCCAGATGGAACGAAATAATAAACACACAGTTTATTTTAAGAGTATAAGGATAAGCGCTTTCACTAAGTGTAGCTTCTTCAGATCCAAGACAATAATTCTGAAATTCACATGCTTTAAATACTTGAGAGCAAACAGATTAATTAAGAAGCAGTTACTCAGTTAGCTAATTGGAACTATTTTAAGATAAACCAACGGACAATAAAGAGATATACCAATACGTATTCTATTATACTTGCATATCAAATGAATGACATTTATATATCAAATGACATAAAATAACTATAGTGATCTTAAGCTCACTATTTAATAAATATTTCATGGGCATATATGTAGCAACAAAAACAGAAACACATATATTATGTGATAATGTATGAAGTAGTGAATATAAATATGTGTGTGTATATTAAATGTATGTAATTGAAGGTCAGTATATATATAATAATGTAAATATCTATGTGTAAAGAGGTGTATATGTCAAATATTGAATGGGAAATATAGACATATGAATAAATATATATATATATATATATATAAATATATGTAAATGAATATATGAATGAATGTATCAATAAATATGTCCAAAGAAGAACATATATATATTTGATGATTATGCGTATAGATTAAATATAAAAATATGAAAATATGAATAAATAAATATATAAATAAATATCGATGTTAATGTGTATATAAATTAGTAAATTATGTACTTATCATATGTCATATAGGTAAAATGTGTAACCCATATAGATCTAGTATCTAAACTATATATGTATCTGTATATAATACAACTTTAAAATTCATATTTACATTAATCATAACAATAATAATAATAGCATTAATGTTTGTATTTAAAATTTATATTTAAAATTTAAAATTTCAGAGTTTGATATGTCTGCGTTTTTTTTAAATGAGGTTTGATGGATGCTCATACTGAGGACAGAGAAAGTAGATGGATTATTTTGCTTAGAGCTGATAAAGGCCATGGCCTAAACGAAAGAGCATCCATCAAACCTCATTTAAAAAAATGCAGACATATCAAACTCTGAAATTTTAAATTTTAAATATAAATTTTAAATACAAACATTAATGCTATTATTATTATTGTTATGATTAATGTAAATATGAATTTTAAAGTTGTATTATATACAGATACATATATAGTTTAGATACTAGATCTGTATGGTTTACACATTTTACCTATATGACATATGATAAGTACATAATTTACTAATTTATATACACATTAACATCGATATTTATTTATATATTTATTTATTCATATTTTCATATTTTTATATTTAATCTATACGCATAACCATCAAATATATATATATGTTCTTCTTTGGACATATTTATTGATACATTCATTCATATATTCATTTACATATATTTATATATATATATTTATTCATATGTCTATATTTTCCATTCAATATTTGACATATACACCTCTTTACACATAGATATTTACACTATTATATGTATACTGACCTTCAATTACATACATTTAATATACACACACATATTTATATTCACTACTTCATACATTATCACATAATATATGTGTTTCTGTTTTTGTTGCTACATATATGCCCATGAAATATTTATTAAATAGTGAGCTTAAGATCGCTATAGTTATTTTATGTCATTTGATATATAAATGTCATTCATTTGGTATGCAAGTATAATAGAATACATATTGGTATATCTCTTTATTGTCCGTTGGTTTATCTTAAAATAGTTCCAATTAGCTAATTGAGTAACTGCTTCTTAATTAATCTGTTTGCTCTCAAGTATTTAAAGCATGTGAATTTCAGAATTATTGTCTTGGATCTGAAGAAGCTACACTTAGTGAAAGCACTTATCCTTATATTCTTAAAATAAACTGTGTGTTTATTATTTCGTTCCATCTGGATTTATTTGGAGCTGTTGGTTCGTTTTAAGGAAGATACTTCTCACTCATCTCACCACTTATTCTATTTACACGGTTGTATTATTTACTTATAACAAGTTAACAAGTGTGCCGCAGGCTAGTAACCAGTAATACTATTAACTTTTAAATTCATTTTTACAAAGCCAACTGTATGTGTATCCTGGGATATGAGGTCATCTGTATCATTGTTTGTTAGTTCAGCAACAATAAATTCCAGCTTTGCAAACAATATTAGTGAGACTAATAGGCCTGTAATAACCAAAGTCGGTAGATGGATGATCTTTGTATAAGGGCACCATAGCATATGTCCACACTCAGAGAATGT